>NW_027281773.1:262500-270000 GCF_046629955.1 Centroberyx affinis
CAGACAAATATGTGGCAATGTGAAAACAATATTCAATTAGAAATATGTATCATGATAAAATATATTCCAATAATTGTGGACATTTTCTTTGTTTTTGATACATGCGATCAAAAACATTTTCATATGAAATTAGACACTCCAGGTTATTTTTTTTTTTTTTTTTTACAAAACGTAATTTGTGCTTGCATATTTCATACTTGAATACTTGACTGAGTTAGCAGCATTTAGTATTCCAATGTATTCCGACATTTCACTAGTTTCAGCAATGATCGCACACACACACACACACACACACACACACACACATTTCATTAGTTTGAGCAAACCATTTCCAAGGGATTTAGCTTGCCAAGGGTCCACTGTTCACTCAGAGGCATGCTGTGCTCTGCTTCGTCTATTTGTGTATTTATTTACTTTTCTGTGCCTTTTAGTCTATATCTATAAAATATCATAACCGTGTACTTAGCATTACCAACCTCTGATTTATTTTCTTTATTCAGCTCCAATGATGTAAGATGAAAAGATGATTTTGTGTGTGTGTGTGTGTGTGTGTGTGTCCCTGTCTGTTGCTGAGTACGGTGATTGTTGCATTTAGCCTGATGAGACGGCATCTGCAGTCGTCTGTGATGCCTGTGGAGAGAGCTGGGATGGGAGGCCGGCGCTCCGCAGCCAAACCCCTCATCAGTCTGTTTAATCACTCAGAGAGCACAGGACTGCTCCGACACAGTCTGACTGGACAGAATATTAGACAGCAAATGCATGCATTGAAATCAGTGATGTAGCGATAAATAAAAATACCTCCAGTCGGTGATTATCATAAGGCAAACAACCATCTTTACGAATAAAAATCTATTTTTACTTTCAGAACAGCATACATTTATCCTTTTTCCCCCTCTTAACTAATTTAAATCAGTTTGATACCCCCCCCATCACACACACACACACACACACACACACACACACACACACTGAGGAAGATCATAATTGTATCAATAAAGTATGAACAGAGGACATTTTCTATTCTCTTTTTCATTTTTATTTCCATTTTTTTTAATCATTTTGCACAAGCTTGCATATATACTGCACATACATTCAGTTCATAGAGGGTGAAGGCACGAAAGGCAATTTGACTACTGGTTGTATCTGTGGGCTGGGCCAAAGCAATACAGGGGGAAAAAATCTGGAGAGAAAATACAAAAAAATGCTTCAAACTAGTTTCAACTTTCTAGCCCACCCTCGGCCCCGCGCCGGAACAAAACATAACAACCTGTTTACTGTCTTCCAGTTCCATTTAGCTGCCAAGATCTCCATTTATCATTTCTCTGAATTGAATGAGTGCGCTAGAATACTATTTTTTTTTTTTTTAAATTCACTTTTAGGTAGATAGGATTAAAATCTTTAACGTTGGTTCTACTTAATGAAATGCAGTACAGCCTTCCCTGTTTGAAAAACAAAAGAAAACAACATCAAATAAATTAGGATAAATTAAACCAATAAATTACACAAAATCTGCAAGACAAATAGACACCATTAACAGAAAAAAAAGCTCAAAGCAGCCATGTCATGAGTTTTATTTTACAACCTCTGTTTGTAACTATTCAGACTGTATTTGAACATGGCCGTTCCAGTTGGAATTACTGCACTAGAATTGAATAATAATGTCATACAAAAAGCATCAACAAAACACTATGTACATAACATATTGCTAAGTAATACAAAGGCAGTATTTATCACTGTAAGTCCACGTCATTGATATTTACAAAAAGAGGAGCAAAGAAATAAAAAAAAAAAAAAAAAACTACTACTGAAACCACTGAGAAACAAAACCCCCTTTCAAACAGGTCAGAAAATGGATCAGAGGAAATTATCACAACGCACACACACGCACGCACGCACACACACACACACACACACACACACACCAAACACACACGTTGCCAACGCTTAATGAGAATCATTTACATGTCAGGATGGTACTCCCAGGGGTGGGGGAGGGGCCACAGTGTTGAGAATTGTGTCACTCACTGGTTCACAGGTTCTCATAATCGCTGTCTCACACACACACACACATACACACACACACACACTTAAAATGCAAAAGCGTACAGAAAGTCCAAACTTTCCCCCTCTGTCTGAGCCCCGGTGAAACAGGGTATGAATCACTTTCGCTGTGTACAACAATGCGAGCGCAGGGCCGTGCCCCTTCCATGACACTGGTCTTATGATGACAATGAGTTCCTGTCTCTTAGGCCTGTCCCGGCTCTCATCTACAGCTACGCCGGCGTCCGCCCTTGTTTTTTGGACGAGGCCGGATCCACTGCCAGCCGGGCCGCTCCATGACATCATCATTACCCGACCGGCTACTGCGTCGTTCCGTCAGCAAAAAATGAAAGAAACGGATGCTGGTGCAACTTCAAGGGCACTGCCGACGGGGAGCAGACCTCCGTTAAAGGCGTGGCAGGGAGTTGAAAACAAACTAACAAGAAAAAAAAAAAAGAAAAAAAAAAGCCTCTCCTCTGTGGGTTCGGCAAGAGTGGTTTTTGAGACCAGTCGGAGAGAGTGGGTCATCTCTCCTTTTTCCCCCGTCTTTTTTTTAACCACTCTCGCCCCTCTCTAGCACTCTGAGTGATAATAGAAAACTGTACACCTATTAGGACTATTCTTCGTTTCATCCTGACAGTATTTACAGTAGCAACAACAATATTTCATACTCTCTGAAAACTGATTCCAAGTCTTTTTTTTTTCGATCTCGAGAAGACAGCCATTCAGCACGATACAAAAATGTAAAGAAACCAAATGAAAACTGTTCACAAAACCCGCAAAAAACCTACAACTACTGCTCCTATTCTACCAACAATCACTTATTCTTATTCAGAATACAGATTTAAACAAAGCCGTCACTAAAAATAACCTCAAGATTTTTTTTTTTTTTAGGAAACAATTTCAAACAGCGCCTTCCAAAGAATTTTCACTACAGTATATATTTTTTTCCCATAGATTTATATTTTACAATTCTTAAAAAAGGCTATATATGTATTTCAATAATGTTATCCTAAAAATCAAACAACCCCAGAAAAGGAAAACTCGACAAAAATATTTGCAACGCGGTATTAAGGTCTTGCTAATCCTTTTTTTGCACATAAGTCCTCATTATCCTGAATTAATCTTTTTAGGCGCAGGAACTCTTTAACTTTCGGGCGGGGTTGCAGGGTGGGGGGAGGGCGGGGCGGGGAGCGATAATAATCTGTGCATCAGATAAAAGTGTCCTTCCTTTCTCCTTTGTTTGTGGCTCTTTAGAGCCGTTGGCTGGTGCTTTGAGACTCTGAGACAGGGCCGAGCCCATCCTTCAATGAGAAATGTGTCCGGCTCCCTCTCTCAGGGCCGAGGATCTTAAGAAGAAACACTGTCCAGGGAGTGGAGGGGGGGCGGTGGGGGATGGGGAGGGGGGGTTATAATGAAGGGAGTAGCTCTCTGTCTTTCTCTACCTCCTTTTGTCTGGCGCTTTGTCTCGCCTATACAAGTCAGCAGGTTAAGCAACCTGCCCCGTTTGATCTTTTGTGACACACACATGCATACACACGCACACACACACACGAAAAGCTGATATCGCCAAGGCTAGGGCAATGGCCAGCTTGCACGCAACCCCCCCCACCCACCCACTACACACACACACACACACACACACACACACACAGAGTATGCGTGTTCTTTCAGTGCTTCAAACTTACCTCATCAAAGGGCAGCTAACACTAACCACTTCTTAAAACGCATTATCACAAACAAAGCCTGAGAGAGGGCAGATCAAAGTAACAACACACCAGATATACATGTACAGTCAACTCAAGTGGAAAATCTGGGATAAGAATCGCGCAGGTAGAACTGAAAAAGGAATGGCGTTTCTGACAGTTTTGACAAAACCGGGCACAGTGGCTTCAGCGGAATCACATCATGGGTGGATTTGCGATCTAAAGCCTGCCGGTGCGGGACGGAGGAGCAGAGCGGAGGGATTCAGGTGCGTTTCGCTTCTCCTCGCTCTGTGCCTTTGTCCCTGCTCTTTGTAGTGCTGAGAGCTTCTCCATCTCCCCCTGGGGTGAGTGCTCACCTCCGACCTCGTATTGTCGAGAGAGAGGAGCAGATCACTCAAAAGGCAGGTGAGCATGCTGGGAAGGAGCAGTGTGTGTGTGTGTGTGTGTGTGTGTGTGTGTGGAGAGTTCCACTTGAAGCAGAATTAATTAACGCCTGTGTATCAGTGTATATCCACCTCTCTCTGCCCACCTTGATTTGTATTCCATAATCTATCTATTGTTTCAGCGAGACTGTATTTTAGATTGCCACTGTATTCCGATATATATTCAAGTATCAACTGCTATTGAAAAAACTTCATAGTGTAATTTATACTTTATTTAGGTTAATCACAATGAAAACCTGTCGTGTAAACAGGCTGACTTCATCTCACACAGGAGTTTTGTGGTGAAAGCAGCTATAAAAAAACTCACTACGCAGCCATTACTGGGTACGTTCAACCAATCAATCCAACACCACCAATCCTGACTAGATAAGTGGATGAAGGAAGTAATGATTTAGCGGATGGCTCTTTCAGTGTGAGCGGTTTACATGTCTGTCCTCTGTTGCTATTTCAAAGCTGGAGTGGCTTCGGAAATTTGGCCTCGAAACGACGGCAAGCCACAACCTGCTGTCTTGAAGCGCCACGTGCCCCAAAGGTCACATTGTGCGTGTGCTCAACCTATGAAGACCGACTATTTTTGCGTATCAGTAACCACACAAGCTTCTACACTTCTGTGACGCTTGCTTGATGTGCTCTTGCAGCCTATCTAAGTTCACTCCAGCATCATTATATCTGACTTGTGCTGAAGCGGTCTGGTCCTGCGCAGGCTGAGCTCGTCACTACAGGCTAATGGAGAAGCCCGTTCTGATCCATACGTCAAAAAAATGACTGAAATATTTCCCAGCTGTTTGCCTGCTGCCCCCCTCCCCAACCACCACCACCAATTAAAAAAAAAAAGAAAAGGAAAAAAAAAGAAAAATCCACTTCAGCTGTGGAGCAACCAAAATACAGTGAGAGATTGGGGAATGGGGGGCAAAGTATTAGAGAATCTAAACTCTTTTGGAATAATATTAATAATAATAATTTATTTTTTTTCTGTAACGTCGTCAAGGGACAAACAAATCTCGAAGTGCCAATCTTTAGCAAGCAATGATGACAAATAATAATAATAATAATCATAAACAACAGGAATAATAATCATCAAAATAATAATGTACACCCAATAAACACAATGCCCTACTCGCAGGTAAAACACACTTCAAAACATGGTAGAGCTCAGTAGCTAATTGAAACCAGTCCTAGTCTCATACACCAGTACAGACCAGTACCACAAGTCCAGTCAATAACCTCAGTAGGCAATGTATGTGTGTGTGTGTGAGTGTGTGTGCATGTGTGTGTGTCTGTGGTTGTCCTCTTTGGGACATCTTCAGTAGCACAGTCTATTGGGCACCCGCTTTGCACCGCGGGGACAGTTCATCGGGGAAGGACACCCGCTGGATCGGAGGGACAGACACCCCTGGGTGCCACGGGCAAAGTCTTTTGGGAACCCGGCCTATGTTCTTAGCAGTGTAAGCGGTAACTCAGGGAGACTCCTTCCACGCCAGGAGGGCTTAGTTAGTGTTGATCATATAACGGGGGCAAACGGATGAGGGTTCACACAGTCCAAAAAAGCACCCAATAAGGATCAGAGTCTCTTCAGATCAGCAGAATCATAGAAAAACAAAAACAAATAATAATCATGGTGATAATCATTGTAGTAATAACAACAACACAATAGCTAGGTCATTTAGGAACTGCCACAGGGGCTTCAGATCGGGAATGCTACTTCATAACTTTCATACATTCAAACAAAAAAAAAAAAAAACAGGAAATCAAGAGTTGAGTAGGGAAAAGGAAAAAACAAAATAAAAGAGAATATCGTTGTGAAATCAGAGAAAATTAAAAAAAAGCACAAAGCGTCGAGCGAGGAGGAGGAGGAGGAGGAGGAGGGAGAGATCGGTAAGGTTACTCGTGTAGAAGCTCTTGGAGACAGTTGGGGGACTTGAAGATCTCGGGGACCTCGCTGTCCAGCTTGCAGATGACCTTGTAGATGGCCTTCTTCCAGGACGGGTCCACGTCTTTGCCGGCCACGATGGCGTTGAAGAACTCCCTCAGCGTGATCTGAGCAACCTCCAGGAACCGTTCCGGCACCTGCATCGAGACCACAAGGAATCAGTTCAGCAAGCACCAACGTTTTTCCCCCCTCATTATTTTTGAATATACCTTTTTTCTTGCACGTTAACCTGTGACACCCATTTTATTTTGCGGTCTTTTTTCCGCATTATTCCCAACATCGTTAAGTGTTCATTTGTAGAATATCGGACACACAGAAAACTAAAGGTGCAAACTGGAACTGAAAATATCCCAAACAACCATATATGGTCCTTTAGGATATTAAAAACTTCTTAATTCTTGTTATATCCAATTGTTATTGGATGGTGGGTGATGGCATAAATGTGGAAAATAAACAAACCCCTACATAATATATATTGTGCAATTGCAACTGAGGCTATACAAGGGCAGATAAACAGAAACACAATGCAGGTGTCTAAGCAAAGGAGTGCAGGAATGGTTCTTTAAAGAACCTGAAAGGTTTCTGTGTGTAAAGCGATAAATCACTTGTCTACTGAGTCGCTACTTCCTTAAAAGCCAATCAAAGTGGCAGCCTGAGAAAAGTCACTTCTTGTGAATTCTCAGGTCTCTCACACCTCTTGCACCCTCTCAACACACACACATGCACGCACACACACACACACACGCCTGGGGACCGGTGACGTCTTTATGAATCGACTGTAAAATCTGTGACCAAACAAGAGAGCGGAGCCGAGCGGCGCTGGCGAAAGAGGAAGTACTAAATGCTTTGGGAACGGGGCGACACGCTGCCTCTTTAGTGTCCCTGACAGCAGCGCTCACCGACACCATGGAGATGATTAGTCTGGCAAAGATCTGTGACACCTTCCCCCAAGCCAACACTCTGTCACACACACACTCACACACATGGGCACACACACACGCACGCCTGAGCGCACACACCAGCGCACACACCTCCTTGAGCCAAGGAGATGACACATCCTGTACTGTGACAGAGCTCTACACAAACGCTTGCTGCGTGCACGCACACACACACACACACACACACACACACACTACCCTGGCTACCCTGGTGTATTTGGCTGAGTCTCTCTCCCGCTCTCCTCCACTCAGAGCTCCGGGGCGACGCAGCCTTCAGGGGTCACCTGCTTGGATAATGCTGACTGTCTCCCTGCCCGCCTCCCTTGACACGCACGCACACACACACACACACACACACACACACACACACACACACAAACACACACATACACACACACATATACAGCAGCAGCAGCTTGCCCAAACGCCTGACAGTGCGCACT
>NW_027281773.1:272500-277500 GCF_046629955.1 Centroberyx affinis
GTGTGTGTGTCTTTACGTTTGTTTCGGTAAAGCCTGAGAAATCTCTTCTCTCTCGGTGACTCAGGGTTGGCTGTTTGTTTGGCCAACGTGTTTCTCCCCCTTGCCTTTGGGAACTGTCAGGAGATGTATTGCACCTTCTATTTGCACAGTGTTGGCCAAACAAGAGGAGACCCTGGAAGATAAGGCTGTGTGTGTGTCTGTCTGTCTGTGTGTGTGTGTGTGTGTCTGTGTGTGTGTTAGCAAGCTCTAGCCTTGAAGGATGAAACACACGGACACAACATGAGCCCCTGCTGCCAGCTAGGTTAATTCCTAACCCCGACTCAGCCTGGGAATACCAACACTTCCCATGCCCTCTATATACTGTATGTGTGTGTGAGTGTGTGTGTGTGTGTGTGAGAGAGAGAGAGAGAGACGGGCAAGTCAGGGATTTTGTTATGCATTGAATTCCATGGATAAATCCATCTGACATGGTTGTTTAATATATTTCTTTAGAGTGATTTGACATTGGGCCTCAACATGAAGCCATTCTCATCTATCCAATTAGTATCTAGCATCTGACAGTTGCACATCAGAGGAAAAATCAGAGTTGAAACTGAAGTTGAGCTTGTGACATTTCAGTGAGCCAAGCCAGAGCTTCCCGAACCTCCAACACACACTTGCACACACACACACACTCACACAGGCCCCTGTACCTCACGTATCTGCTCCGATCAATAATCTACAAAGGCCTTGATAAGCCCTTGGCCCACACTGTCACTTTAGACAAACACAACCCATGTCCCTTTCTTCCTACCCCTCTCTCCGCTTGTCCCCAGCCCCCCTCTCCCCCGCTGATAAGACTGTGCCACGGCTGAAGAGTCCAAACCGACCAGCTGGGGGGAAAAGAACGGGCAGAGGTGGAGCGGATCCTTCATTCCGTCCTTCCCTTCTCCCTTCCTTCATTCATTCGTTCATTTGTCCGCTCCTTCCTCCCTTTCTCTCTCCGTTTTCGCTACCTTCCTCAATCCTTCCCTTTCCTCAAATCTCCTCGACTGTGAAGAGCGCGTTTGAGTCCTGGCGTAGGGGAGCGTTGGGACGGGAAACGGGCCTCAAAGCTGAGCAAACACCAACCACCCTCACACCACTGATAGCCTTGAGAGCATGGAGCCTTGAGAGGCTGCCATGTGTGTGTGTGTGTGTGTGTCTTACTCTCTGGTGTGTGTGTGTGTGTGTGTGTGTGTGCAGGACTACGAGCGTCACATGGGCTCTTCTCAAGGTGCACCTCCGCCGGGGAGTCAAGGACAGGACAGGGTCGAAGACGCTGATGAAGTCTCCTTCCCTCCCCCCGCCCCCCCCCCCCCCCGCTCCCTCCGCCCTCTCTTGCCACCCCCCCTCCCCCCTCTACCCCCAGCACTCATATCATCATATCAGGGCTTCCTCCTCTGACATCTCTTTCCTCCCCTCTCGCTACACGGCGGAGGCTGTCCATCAAGCAAAGCCTTTTCCTTCTGTTCGCATTCATCAGCCAATCCTCCGCTCTTCCTTCCACAGAGATCCAGAGAGAAACCCAGGAATCGCTGTTCAGTTTCAGTTAAAAAAAATCATCTTCTGAGCGTGGATGCTGGATAAGGAATGAGGAGAGACAGACTGAGAGACAGCGATCTAAATGGGGGGTCACGGAGCGCTGCAGCGGGGGCCTCCGGAGGTCAGGGAGTCAGAGAGGGAGAGAGAGCAGGAGGCAGAGGGAAAGAAAGGAGCGAGGGAGTCTGGAAGATAGGAGCAGGACATCTGGAGAGGAGGAGAGCGGAGGGAGGGCGAGGGAGAGGAAGAATAGAGGGGCAGGAGGAAGGAGGGTGCGTGTGGGCGGGCAGACAATAAAGGACGGAGAGCAAGGAGCGAGCGCGGCGAAGGAGGGAGGAGGACGGAAGATGGATGGATGGAAGGAGATAGGAAGGAAGGGCGAACGAGAGAGAGAACAAGATGGCAGGAGAAGAAAGAAAAATAATATACTGCAGATTGGATTGGGAGAGGGAGAGAGTTTGGCAGCGCGATCAGCAGGGGGAATGGGAAGCGTGTGTGTGTGTGTGTGTGTGTGTGTGTGTGTGTGTATGTGTGTGTGTAAATGGGGGGGGTTGCTTTGACACATCTGCAGCTCTGATGCACGCCCTGGTCATTTTGGCATGGGTCCCTTTGCCACGCTACATTAGTCACACACACATACACACACACGCACACACACACACACACACACACAAACACACACACACACACGGAGGGAGACCAAAATGGTCCAGAAATAATGACATAATCAGCAGCTGTGCCACAGAGCAGGCTGCCCCTCACAAGGTGACCAGGGACAGAAGGAGGAGGGGAAGAAGGAGGGAGGAGAGGGGAGGGGAGGGGGGAAAAGGAGGAGGTGCTGGAAGGGCAGGGAGGAGGGAGAATCAAGTGTTTGCGAGAATATGTTTGTGTACTCTGTGTGTGTGTGTGTGTGAGGGAGAGAGAGAGCAAGAGAGAGAGAGAGAGGATCATGTAGTTCTCCATGTTTAAGTGATTCTTTGCTACCCTTGGTGCCCCAGGCTCTACACACAGATCTGGTCATTTAATCAGCGCACAGAATAAAGTGGTTTATTCTGACACACACACACGTACACACACACACACGTACGTGCACAAACACACACACACACACACACGGTGAAGAAAAGACCTGTCAGATATGTCAAACGGGGGTCCTCAATAGCCCCCGGCTATTCAGCGAGCAGCAGATGATCCCTCTCTCTATTCTTCTCCTTCCCTCACTTCTTCTCTCCTCTCGCCCAGAGAATTAAAAAGCCATAAGACAACTTGCAACTGACGTTAAAGGCACAGTCAAGATTTAGGAGTTCTCGGTTGGGATCTTTTATTAAAGTTCTTTGTAGATACACCACTAATAGATACGCACAGGATATCTGGGTACAGTTCACCTGCTCGCAATGTTTCCAGTCTCTCAGCATTATTCATTCTTACAATGGTACAGTGTGTTGACAGCGGAGACGGACGAATATCGCCATTGCTGGGTGAAAACGATGGAAAACTTTTGCCGATTGCCACATTTCAACTTAAATTAAAGGATTACATGCTTCTCTATGGGTTGAGAAAATTCTATGAGCCTCAAGCTTCTGAAACCCCACTGGAAAAACTGAAAAATGCACGGTCGTCAAGCTATAAACAAGGCTGCTTTTCTTACTTCCAACAACAGCAACATGTAAAAACACGACTAACATATTGACAATCTAAAACAATCTAAAAACACACGGCTGGACGAGAATCTTTGAGCGGGGGACGAGTGTGTCGTGTTTTTTCCTGCTTGGCCCTGCCTCTCCTTCTGCATTTATGATTGTCTGTATCTATCCATGATTCGATTCACGGCTAAAATTATGGATATGACTGTACAAGATAAGACGGTTTCTTCTCTCCTCAGGTCATCATTACTGCCTTAATTATGAGGCCACTGTGTACCGGCTCTGTATCAGAAACACAGAGCTGTGTGTGTGTGTGTGTGTGTGTGTGTGTGTGTGTGTGTGTGTGTATATGTGTATACAAGGACACTGAGTACTTCTCTTATCCATTAATAGTGGCTGTATATCACGGCATAAGTCAACATGCTGTAATGTGTGTATGTAGCCTATAGATGGAAATTGTAATGGAGTTTAGGTTTGGCATAGCCAGGCCTTTTCTCAATGGGAGAGACCAGGCAGGTGATAGTAGATAGATGGATGGGGGGAGGGGGGGAGGGTTTGTTGACATAAGCCCACTGGCAAATGTATCGGTTGTATTTTTGGCAGCTCTGAACCTAAATCTATACCGCCAGCTTTTCATCTCTCTCCCTATCTCTTTTTGTCTTCAATCGTTCTTCAAAGAGAACCCTAGAGCCTCTTACTGAAGCACCACACCTGTGTGTAAATGTGTGTGTGTGTGTGTGTGTGTGTGTGTGAGTGCCTGTGTACGTTTGTGTCTGTATCTGTATATGTGTGTGTGTGTGTGTGTGTGTATGTGCATCCAGTGCAACGGCCTTTTCCTGACCTCTTCACCGCAAAATCCCTGAGGTCGAACCCCGGTCAAAGACACATGCATACACACACACACACACACACACACACACAAGCACACACACACACACACACAGGCACATACACACCCCACCCACACACTCACACACACCCACTGTGCCCTATGTGGGGAGAAAACCAAAAAAAGAACGGGAATGAACGAGCGCAAGACAGGGAGGGGAAGAGGAGGAGGAGGAGGAGGAGGAGGAGGAGAAAACAGACATTAGCCTCTCTGGGTGGAGAACAAATGGAGCCCCGAGAGGGACGTGAAGAGGAGGAACGAGGGAGAGAGGGGGGAAGGAGAGGTGAAGCACACACAATGCTATGGGGCACGGCGGTTGGACAGACAGCATCTGCTCTCAGCTCTCTGTGGCTCTGGTAATGGATGGAGAGAGAGAGGGAGAGAGAGAGAGAGAGAGAGAAGGAGGGAGATAGAGAGACACTGAGAGGAATGGGGGGGGGAGAATGAGAGAGGAAGAGATAGAAGCAGAGGAGAATAGAGGGAAAAAGTAGAGGACAGACGACAGAGAACGCGGGAGAGGAAGGTAAGGACTTTGAGGGAAGAGGAAAAGTCAAAACTTCAGAAAAGTTGTAGCGCCGGTAAAGTTTTCCATCTTTTTTTTCTGTCTTTTGTGTATTGTCTTAAGTGAGAAAAATAAAAACATAACATGTGGGTGTGTGTGAATGAGCGAGCGGCCGTGGGAGGGCCTTATCGATTCAAATAGTGGGATGACAGACGGATGGACAGACAAAAGAGGAAGAGGGACAAAAGGAGGGAGACGTCTTTCCAACAGGAGAGAGAGCAGCTGATAAGGGCGGACACACGATACCCGCATGATGTTTGTGTGTGTGTGTGTGTGTGTGTGTGTGTGTGTGTGTGGACGAGGGCCTCTCAGCGCTTTCACAGGTACCTCCCTCTCACATGGAGAT